>NC_068443.1:17881806-17929306 GCF_023373465.1 Oncorhynchus keta | reverse complement strand
CGAGGGGTGGAAACTCTGAATTCTAGACAACGAGGACTCTGAGTCAGCTAATATACATCTCTATAAGTCTGGAACAGTATTAGTACAGGGCAACCCCAAACAGTTTCCGCTGGACTTTCACCTAATCAAAGAATTAGCCCATCAGGAGAAGCTCCCAGCAGGAGATACCCCCACCCCGAGCAGGTCAGACCAGACCTATTCCTTATATAACCCCACAGATGAGCAACCCCAAGCGGAAAGTCAACCACCCAGCACAGAGTACTACCCCCTCATTTACCCAGCTGGAGGTAAGGAAGGTGGAGCTGGAACAGCAGGTGATTACACTCCAGACAGCACAGACCCAGACAACCGTCTGGCACAACAACACCCCCTTAGCCAGACCTGGAGAGCTGGAGGTGGATAGAGACATATCTGCACTCTGGACTGTGGTGAGACAACTTAAACAATATAAAAAGCAGGAACAGGAGAAGAACAGAGCACTAGAGGAGAGGATCAGACTGCTGGAGGAGAGGGTCAGGGGGATGACGTGTGACAGAGGACAACCCACTAGAGAGGTGGCCACCCTCGCAGAGAAGCCAGCAGAACAGTCCACCTCAGCTCCCGACAAAAGTCTTGACACCACAGCAGAACAGTCCACACCAGACCCTGACCATAGCGTCGACATCACAGCAGAACAGACAAATTAAGAACCCCAAGCCCAGGTGCTCTCACCCCTCTGAACCCCCCGTGTCAACCACCCTGATAGCCCTCCTGACAACTCCCCCACACCCACTGAGGACATAGACAAGACACCGATTGTACTCCTTATGGACTCAAATGGGAAATATATTGAAGAAAACTTTTTCCAGTCACAGTGTGTCTGAACTCTGGTGTCCAAACACCCAGCATGCCCTAGGCCTAGACCTTCTGTCTGAGAACCAACTAGGTTCACCTAGCCACATAATAATACACACAGGCACAAACGACCTGAGAACACAGCAGGAAAGGGTGGCCACAGCACTGAAGGGAGTGATTGAAAAAGCTTATTCTACTTCCCCAATGTACAAGTGGTTATCTCCACCCTGCTAACATTAAAATACTTACACCCTGATACCATACAGCGGGTAAACGCAAGTATTTCCTGTGACCGTGCCTCAAAACCACAAGTATACCTGGCCCACCACTCCACCCTGGACTTGAACAGCCTTCATGACCAGGTCCACCTATACGAGCCCACCTTCGCCAGGACCCCACAGCCCCAACACTTCACACAGGAGCAACAGATCAATAGACACCCCACCCAGACCAGCAAGACACTCTCCCAGACTTGTGGGACCCTCCCCTGAACGTACACATAGAGGACACACGCCGAGAGAACCTTCAGTTGAAGTCGGAAGTTTGCAGACACTTAGGTTGGAGTCATTAAAACTCATTTTTAAACCACTCCATAAATGTATTGTTAACAAACTATAGTTTTGGCAAGTTGGTTAGGACATCTACTATGTGCATGACACAGGTCATTTTTTCCAACAATTGCTTAAAGACAGATTATTTCACTTATAATTCACTGTATCACAATTCCAATGGGCCAAAATTTTACATACACTAAGTTGACTGTGCCTATAAACAGCTTGGAAAATTCCAGAAAATTATGTCATGGCTTTAGAAGCTTCTGATAGGCTAATTGACATAATTTGAGACAAATGGAGGTGTACCTGTGGATGTATTTCAAGCCTACCTTCAAACTCAGTGCTTCTTTGCTTGACATCATGGGAAAATGGGAAAATCAAAAGAAATCAGCCAATCAGTGCCTCCGCAAGTCTGGTTCATCCTTGGGAGCAATTTCCAAACGCCTGAAGGTTCCACGTTCATCTGTATAAACAATAGTATGCCAGAATAAACACCATGGGACCATGCAGCCGTACTATATCGACATAACCTGAAAGGCCGCTCCGCAAGGAAGAAGCCACTGCTCCAAAACCGCCAGAAAAAAGCCAAACTACGGTTTGCAACTGCACATGGGGACAAAGATCGTACTTTTTTGGATAAATATCCTCTGGTCTGATGAAACAAAAATAGAACTGCTTGGCCATAATGACCATCGTTATGTTTGGAGGAAAAAGAGGGAGGCTTGCAAGCCAAAAAACACCACCCCAACCGTGAAGCACGGGGGTGGCAGCATCATGTTGTGGTGCTTTGCTGCAGGACGGACTGGTGCACTTCACAAAATAGATCATGAGGCAGGAAAATTATGTGGATATATTGAAGCAACATCTCAAGACATCAGTCAGGAAGTTAAAGCTTGGTTGCAAATGGGTCTTCCAAATGGACAATGACCCCAAGCATACTTCCAAAGTTGTGGCAAAATGGCTTAAGGACAACAAAGTCAAGGTATTGGAGTGGCCATCACAAAGCCCTGACATCAATCCTATAGAAAATGTGTGGGCAGATCTGTAAAAGCGTGTGCGAGCAAGGAGGCCTACAAATCTGACTCAGGTACACCAGCTCTGTCAGGAGGAATGTGCCAATATTCACCCAACTTATTGTGGGAAGCTTGTGGAAGGCTACCCAAAACGTTTGACCCAAGGTAAACAATTTAAAGGCAATGCTACCAAATAGTAATTGAGTGTATGTAAACTTCTGACCGACTGGGAATGTGATGAAAGAAATAAAGCTGAAATAAATCATTCTCTCTACTATTATTCTGACATTTGTAATTGTTAAAATACAGTAGTGATCCTAACTGACCTAAAACAGGGATTATTTTACTAGAAAACTGAGTCTAAATGTATTTGGCTAAGGAGTATGTAAACTTCTGACTTCAACTTTACATCCAGACCACAACACCACCAGCCACATACACACCTCCATCCCAACAAATCGACACCCCCCCCAAGTCAACCATGCCCACACCCCATGTAGGTCCCCTCAGATCAGACCTATGCCCCTCCTGCCCACCCCATACACCCCACCCCCGCAAAGAGGGCCTCAACATGGAAGTGACACATACGCCCAGGCTGTCAGCAGGCAAACAATCCCAACCCCGACTCTTACACTAGCCCAAGCCAATGGCATGTACCAGATGCTCAGCAGGCTCACGCTTACTGGCCTGAGGCCAAACCACACGACCAACAACATTGGACACTTTATGGAACACAACGCCTTCACTATATCATCCTGGAATATCCCAGGCCTGACGTCATCTGCCTTTGGTCTAAAGAGCAGGAACCTGGACTTCATCAAAGAAAACGTAAATACAGACATTGTCATCCTACAAGAAACCTGGTATAGAGGAGACGGACCCACTTGTTGCCCTCTAGGTTACAGAGAGCTGGTAGTCCCATCCACCAAACTACCAGGTGTGAAATGGGGAAGGGATTCAGGGTGTATGCTAATTTGGTATAGAGCAGACCTAATATTTGGAACCAAGGACTGATCACCCCAATCCACAAAAGTGGAGACAATTTTGACCTCAATAAGTACCTTGGGATATGCGTCAACAGCAACCTTGGGGAAATCCTCTGCATTGTCATTAACCTGTTAAGTCGACCCTCTACTTTTTCGAACATTCTGTTAAAAATCGCGCAACATTTCAGCGCCCTGCTACTCAGGCCAGGAATATAGTATATGCATATGATTAGTATGTGTGGATAGAAAACACTCAGACGTTTATAAAACTGGTTAAATCACGGCTGTGACTATAACAGAACGTACGTTTCATCGAAAAGTGCAGGAAAATCTGATCACTGAAAATGGAAATAAATATCCTTGCGCTACTTCCAGGAATTGTTCAAAGTGAACCGAATTAAATGAGGCCGAGGTTGCAGTGCCTACAGCTTCCACACGTTGTCTAGAGTCTTGTCATTTGATTCAGCTTTGATTCTTGGTCTAACCGAATCAAGGGAATCGATTCCCTCCGGTCTCCGACCGGATGTTTTGGTCGAGCTCTCTCCAGACATGTTTTCGAGACGGACACCTATAGAATTGACATCGCCTCCTGATGAATTGTATCGCTTATTAACATGTACTAATACCTAAAGTTGCATTACAAAAGTATTTCGAAGTGTTTTGTGAAAGTTTATCGTCGACTTTTTGAATTTTAAAAAATGACGTTACGTTATGAAACACTATTTTTTTCAGTTTATCACACAGTCTTCATAGATCGATATCTAGGCTATATATGGACCGATTTCATCGAAAAAAAGACCCAATAGTGATTATGGGACATCTAGGAGTGCCAACAAAGAAGATGGTCAAAGGTAATGAATGTTTTATATTTTATTTGTGTGGTTTGTGTAGCGACGACTATGCTAATTATTTTGTTTACGTCCCCTGCGGGTCTTTTGGGGTGTTACATGCTATCAGATAATAGCTTCTCATGCTTTCGCCGAAAAGCATTTTAAAAATCTGACTTGTTGCCTGGATTCACAACGAGTGTAGCTTTAATTCAATACCCTGCATGTGTATTTTAATGAACGTTTGAGTTTTAACTAATACTATTAGCATTTAGCGTAGTGCATTTGCATTTCCAGAGCTCTAGATGGGACGCCTGCGTGCCAGGTAGGAGCACTCGTACATTTCCTCAGTGAAAATAATGTACTGAGCAAATGTCAAATTGGCTTTTTACCAAATTATCATACGACAGACCACAAATTCACCCTGCACACCCTAATTGACAAACAAAAAAAAAAAAAAAAAAAGTCTTCTCATGCTTTGTTGGTTTCAAAAAAGCCTTTGACTCAATTTGGCATGAGGGTCCTGCTATACAAATTGATGGAAATTGGTGTTGGGGGAAAAACATAAAGCATAATAAAATCAATGTAAACAAACGACAAGCGTGCGGTTAAAATAGTCAAAAAACATACACATTTCTTCCCACAGGGCCGTGGGGTGAGACAGGGATGCAACTTAAGCCCCACCCTCTTCAACATATATATATCAACGAATTGGCAGACCTGGCTCTCAAGAGAAAACAGGCTATGTGCACACTGCCAACAAAATGAGGTGGAAACTGAGCTGCACTTCCTAACCTCCTACCCAATGTATTGTATATTTTTGAAATGTTATTTAACTAGGCAAGTCAGTTAAGAACAAATTCTTATTTTCAATGACAGCCTATACACAGTGGGTTAACTGCCTTGTTCAGGGGTAGAACATATTTTTACCTTGTCAGCTTGGGGATTCAATCTTGCAACCTTTCGGATACTAGTCCAACACCTTTCGGATACTAGTCCAACACCTTTCAGATACTAGTCCAACACCTTTCAGATACTAGTCCAACACCTTTCAGATACTAGTCCAACGCCTTTCAGATACTAGTCCAACACCTTTCAGATACTAGTCCAACACCTTTCAGATACTAGTCCAACACCTTTCAGATACTAGTCCAACACCTTTCAGATACTAGTCCAACACCTTTCAGATACTAGTCCAACACCTTTCAGATACTAGTCCAACGCCTTTCAGATACTAGTCCAACACCTTTCAGATACTAGTCCAACACCTTTCAGATACTAGTCCAACACCTTTCAGATACTAGTCCAACACCTTTCAGATACTAGTCCAACACCTTTCAGATACTAGTCCAACACCTTTCAGATACTAGTCCAACACCTTTCAGATACTAGTCCAACGCCTTTCAGATACTAGTCCAACACCTTTCAGATACTAGTCCAACACCTTTCAGATACTAGTCCAACACCTTTCAGATACTAGTCCAACACCTTTCAGATACTAGTCCAACACCTTTCCGATACTAGTCCAACACCTTTCAGATACTAGTCCAACACCTTTCCGATACTAGTCCAACACCTTTCAGATACTAGTCCAACACCTTTCAGATACTAGTCCAACACCTTTCAGATACTAGTCCAACATCTTTCAGATACTAGACCAACACCTTTCAGATACTAGTCCAACACCTTTCAGATACTAGTCCAACACCTTTCAGATACTAGTCCAACACCTTTCAGATACTAGTCCAACACCTTTCAGATACTAGTCCAACACCTTTCCGATACTAGTCCAACACCTTTCAGATACTAGTCCAACACCTTTCAGATACTAGTCCAACCCTTTTCAGATACTAGTCCAACACCGTTTTGCTCTAGCTAAAGACACAAATATTTCTTTGCATGTGCAGGATTCCAGATTTCTGTTACTTAGCTGAGCTCACTTCGCTGCTGCTTTCCCCTCCTTGATCGGCTATGAACGCCTTTGTCTGGTGTAGCTTGCAAACTTCATGTTATAAGCAAAAGACATGGTCGATGTGTTCAAACTATTGCATTCCAATAGCTTCAGAAGGGGAGTTAGGCTACATCAAATCATGCAAAGCTATTCACATGTTGAGGCACCGGCCAATGTAAAACAAACTTGCCCATTGACTTGCCCATTAAGTAGCGATTTAATGTTATTTTTTCATCATCATTGCAAACACTGGCTAAGCAGGAAGCAGACAGGCAGTCAAAGTAGTGGCGTTCTTATTTCAGGAACTGTGACTAGTGACTATGATATGGCAGCAACTGATTAGCCTACATCATCACACAAAACACTGAACGCAATGTGTCAAAATGCTGTAGGGTTTTTATTTCAGCTGTTCAGAAATATGAGGCAGAGACAGGCTACATCCGCATGTTTCAGAAGAGGGTGAGGAAAGAGAGAAACGAGAAGGGAGGGGAAGTGTGAGCAGCAGCTACGTAGAAAAATGTGTGTGTAAAAAAGCACGTGTGCAGAACTTGATCTGAATACTTAGCTTTGAGAAAGAGGGGGAGGGGCGGGAGCTAAAACTCTGTACTCACAGCCACGGCCTATGTCAAAATGCCCAGTTAACCATTATTTTGGCCATCATGGCTAGAAGAAGAGATCTCAGTTACTTTGAAAGAGGGGTCTCAAAGATCATGGGGTTTAAATTGTGTGTACATATATGTGTGTGTGTGTCTCAGTCACCAGATTTCAACCCAACACTTATGGGAGATTCTGGAATGGCGTTAACATCAACAAAACATCAAATTATACAATTTGTAGTGGAAGAATGGTGTCAGATCCCTCCAATAGATATCCAGAGACTTATAGAATCCATGCCAAGCAGTTCTGGTGACTCATGGTGGCCCAATGCCCTCTTAAGACACTTTATGTTGGTGTTTCCTTCATTTTGGCAGTTACCTGTATGTTGTATGAGTGCAAGCGAGAGAGAGAGAGAGAGAGAGAGAGAGAGATCAATTTGGCATGAGGGTCTGCTATACAAATTGATGGAAAGTGGTGTTGGGGGTGAAACATACGACATTATAAAATCCATGTACACAAACAAGTGTGCGGTTAAAATTAGCAAAAAACACACACATTTCTTCACACAGGGCTGTGGGGTGAGACAGGGATGCAGCTTAAGCCCCACCCTCTTCAACATATATATCAACGAATTGGCGCAGGCACTAGAAAAGTCTGCAGCCCCCGGCCTCAACCTACTAGAATCTGAAGTCAAATGTCTACTGTTTGCTGATGATCTAGTGCTTCTGTCACCAACCAATGAGGGCCTACAAGCAGCACCTAGATCTTCTGCACAGATTCTGTCAGACCTGGGCCCTGACAGTAAATGTCAGTAAGACCAAAATAATGGTGTTCTAAAAAAGGTCCAGTCGCCAGGACCACAAATACAGTCACAGAGCACATTGCCCTTTATGGTTGTGAAGTCTGGGGTCCGCTTACCAACCAAGACTTCACAAAATGGGACAAACTGTCACGGTTTTCTTCTATCTCCTCCTCTGGCGAAGAGGTGTAGCAAGGATCGGACCAAAATGCAGCGTGGTAATTTTCATACATGTTTAATAACGAATAAACACGAACAATACAAAAACAAGAAACGTAACACGAAAACCGAAACAGCCTATACTGGTGCAAACTAACACGGTCACACAGAGACAGGAACAATCACCCACGAAACACTCAAAGAATATGGCTGACTAAATATGGTTCCCAATCAGAGACAACGATAATCACCTGCCTCTGATTGAGAACCACTTCAGGCAACCATAGACTTTTCCAGATAACCCTACTAATTCACAATCCCAATACCTACAAAAAAAAACAAGACAAAACACACCACATAATAAACCCATGTCACACCCTGGCCTGACCAAAATAATAAAGAAAACACAAAATACTAAGACCAGGGCGTGACACAAACACCAAATTGAGACTCTGCATGCAGGATTCTGCAAAAATATCCTCCGTGTACAACGTAGAACACCAAATAATACATGCAGAGCAGAATTAGGCCGATACCCACTAATTATCAAAATCCAGAAAAGAGACGTTAAATTCTACTACCACCTAAAAGGAAGCGATTCCCAAACCTTCCATAACAAAGCCATCACCTACAGAGAGATGAACCTGGAGAAGAAGCAAGCAAGCTGGTCCTGGGGCTCTGTTCACAAACACAAACAAACCCCACAGAGCCCCAGGACAGCAGCACAATTAGACCCAACCAAATCATGAGAAAACAAAAAGATAATTACTTGACCCATTGGAAAGAATTAACAAAAAAAACACAGCAAACTAGAATGCTATTTGGCCCTACACAGAGAGTACACAGCGGCAGAATACCTGACCACTGTGACTGACACAAACTTAAGGAAAGCTTTGACTATGTACAGACTCAGTGAGCATTGCTATTGAGAAAGGCTGCCGTAGGCAGACACGGCTCTCAAGAGAAGACAGGCTATGTGCTCATTGCCCACAAAATGAGGTGGAAACTGAGCTGCACTTCCTAACCTCCTGCCCAATGTATGACCATATTAGAGAGACATATTTTCCTCAGATTACACAGATCCACAAAGAATTCGAAAACAAATCCAATTTTGATAAACTCCCACAGCAGCAAGATTTGTGACCTGTTGCCACAAGAAAAGGGCAACCAGTGAAGAACAAACACCATTGTAAATACAAACCATATTTATGCTTATTTATTTTCCCTTGTGTACCCTTAACCATTTGTACATCGTTGCAACACTGTATTTATACGTAATATGACATTTGTAATGTCTTTATTGTTTTGAAATTTCTGTATGTATGTTTACTGTTAATCTTTATTGTTTATTTCACTTTTGTATATTATCTACCTCACTTGCTTTGGCAATGTTGACACATGTTTCCCATGACAATAAAGCCTTTTGAATTGAATTGAGTTGAGAGAACATTGAGAGAGAGAGAGAATATTGAGAGAGAGAGAGAGAGAGAGAGTAAGTGAGAGTAAGTGGGTGTGTGTGTGTGTGTGTGCGTGTGTGTGTGTGTGTGTGTGTGTGTGTGTGTGTGTGAGAGAGAGAGAGAGAGAGAGAGAGAGAGAGAGAGAGAGAGAGAGAGAGAGAGAGAACATTGAGAGAGAAAGAACATTGAGAGAGAGAGAACATTGAGAGAGAGAGAGAGAGAACATTGAGAGAGAAAGGAAGCAAGAGTGTGAAAGCACATGTGAGTGAGAGAGGGAGAGAAGGAGTGCAAGGGAGCAAGAGAGAGAGCATGACAGAGAGATCTCCATTCTATTTGCTTATTCTGTTCACATGCTCCATGTACTGGCACTATAAGGATTGTCACAATGACCCACAATGACCCACAGGAGGAAAATGATCCATATGTATAGTGATGTTGGAGAAGAAGTCACTTGGTAATGGCAGCAGGCCACGTTAATGTGCCACAGTCAGGAGTTAAGGCCTGCACATCCTCAGGGAGGAGTGTCATAAAAAATAACGCTGTAAAAATGAGCGCGTAGCAATGCAGCATGATTGCCGCTCCATCTGCAGTGACTCAACCCCAGAGTGCTAGGTATAGAGGAATATATTCACCCTCTCTCTCTCTCGCTCACTCGCTTTCTCTCGCTGTCTTGCTGGCTGGCTCTTTTTGCCTTTGACTCTCTCTGTCTCTCAAACACACACACACACACACACACACACACACACACACACACACACACACACACACACACACACACACACACACACACACACACACACACACACACACACACACACACACACACACACAGGCACACACAAACCAAACACATGCACACTCGTGCACACACACACATGCACATGAATACTACATGCTAACATAACAGACTAACATTTATAATATATAGAAAGATTACATTCATTCATAATATTATGACTAATATATTTCCTTCCTTCCAGACACGTAGAGACACGCACATGGACACACACACACACACACACACACACACACACACACACACACACACACACACACACACACACACACACACACACACACACACACACACACACACACACACACACACACACACAGGCACACACAAACACACACAAACACATGCACACTCGTGCGCACACACACATGCGCGCGTGCACACAGACACAAGCCATTAATACATTCATCAAATCCACATGCGTACACGTTTGCTCTCATTATGTGCAAAAATAGACATAAATGTACACACACTCAAGCAATCGTCCTCTGTCTGGGGGGCTGCCCCCCGGAACTTGAAGAATTTAGCATTTATTTCTCAAACTGCTGAAACAGCTTTTTCCTGCAATCCAGAGCCATAATCGCTATGCCTAATTCTATGTAAAAAAATATGTATATTTTTCTGCATTGGTTATCTTAACTAAAACAGCTAGACAAGCTAATCTAACTTGATTGATAGCCTGAAATGGCTTGGTAGCTAGTTATGAGGTTAGGAGATTGTGAATCTATCTATCTATCTGTCTAGCTAAAGTCAACTTCATAACATTTCTAGTTGGCTGGTATTACAGAGAAAAAAACGAAAATGCTTTGTTTTATTTGTTCATCAAGAAGTAGTCAATAGGCTACATGACTTGATTACAAACATACCTCCTGCCCAGCAGTGTGTCACTCTACACCCTCTCTCCTCCACTGATGATTCTGTGCTCACTAAAGGATCTAGTGTCCTGCATTGGCATCTTTTTCCTCTGTGCACCTTAGAAGGAACCACTTACTAGGACGAATAGGTGTTTATTGTTTTGCTTGGTCCAGTCAGTGTGTTCCCTCTGCAAAATACCGCTGACAGATCTTATTTTATAAATAGTTAGGAGAAAACGTGGGCTTAAAAGTCATGTTTAGTAAGTTATTTAACATTTGGTAAATAAAAAAAACAGGGGGCACGAGCCTTTGTGCCACTTATGGGCATGACGCCACTGCTCTCTCTCTCTCCCACAGTTCAGGGTAGGCACTGTGACTTTACTCATCCGTGGCCTGCTCCAATGCAGATGTTCTCACCACCTCATTAACCCCCACCAATGGGAGCTGCCTGTACGCAGCTGCGCAGCCCATAGGCTGTTTCTCTTGCTCACTCTCTCTCTCTCACCAGGCTGAAGGCTGGCATGAGAAAAACCACTGGCAGCGATTCAACACACACACACACAAACACACACATCCCACACACTACACTCTTAGAAAAAGAGGCTCCAAAATGGTTCTTCGGCTGTCCCTATACGAGAATCCTTTTTAGTTCCAGGTAAAACCCTTTTTGGTTCCAGGTATAACCATTTTGGGTTCCAATGTCGAACCCTCTGTGGAAAGGGTTATACATGGAACCCATAATGGTTCTACTTGGAACCAAAATTATTATTCAAAGGGTTCTCCTATGGAGACAGTTGTAGAAACCCTTTTAGGTTCTAGATAGCACCTTGCACATCAAACTACTACACACAGACAGACCTACTCTAGAACAAACACATGCATAATTGTATTTTTAGATAGCTAAACATAACCTTGTTCAAGGCCAGAAATAGGTACTGGTAGTGACAGAGGCTTGTATCTCTCCAGTACTTTCAATTACACTGGGAGGAGGTTCATATCAATTTGATATCTTTTACTACAATCTTCACAGCAGCACTGCTTCCAACAACAGGGGATGTAACTACTACCGCCTTAACGGTGGTGGTGGTGGTAACCATAGCAACTGCTGGGCGATGACTGTGGAGTGGAGGGAGGTCAGGGGTTGAGTACTGTTCAGTGGAAAATAAGATCCCCTCATTGCCTTACACACACACACACACACACACACACACACACACACACACACACACACACACACACACACACACACACACACACACACACACACACACACACACACACACACACACACACACACACACACACACACACATACACACATACACACATCCCCTCCTAACCCAGCTGAGACGGCAGCTCTGAAGATTAGCATCCAGCAGCAGCAGGAGGACCAGGACGGGAGTCCGTCCTTCCTTCCACCATCTTGCTGAGTGATTCTGGAGGTCTCGGCTCCTCTGACCCAGACCTGAATCACTGCTTACACCCCTCTGAGTGGATGAGCATGGGACTCTCTCACTGGGGCTGGGGGTCACGGGTGTCACCAATACCTCCTGGGACTACTTGGAAAACAATTGTTACTGAGGCGACTATTCTGGCTAAGAAAATAAAAATTAAAATTCCTGATTCACAATATTCTGCTGACACAAACTGTACTGTGCTGGCTTTGATATTTTCTTTTCACATTGTCCTTTCCAGCACAGTTTCAGCAGGCGTGGTGGATGTGTAACCAAGGCAATGCAGTCAGGTTGGCTCGGCCCAGTAGGGTGATAAGAGCAGGCCTGTAAGCCTCTTCATTCAGGACTGAGTCTCTGCCAAAGTAAATGATCCATTCAGTCAATCCATCGATGTCTGTAGTGGGTGCTACCTGGAATCTTTACAGCAACGAAAAACCCACAGGTGGTTGCTTTACTTACCATCGTCATGGCAACTGGTCGATGGAAATTGGAGGAGTTGGGTACTGTCGGTCGCTGTGGAGAAGAAAATGTCCTTTCACTTAGATAGTGTAGTGCCTGCCTTCCTGCCTAGCTAGTGTTATGCGTAAGTGGTTGGTTTTCTACTAAGCTAAGTGTTTTAGGTGCTCTCTGACTCATCATTTAGCCACACAGCATCAGTGGTGTGTGTATTAGAGGAGGCTGGTGGGAGGAGCTATTGGAGGATGGGCTCATCGTAATGGCTGGAATGGAATCAATGGAACAGAGTCAAACATATGGTTTCCATGAGTTTGATGTGTTTGGTACCATTCCAGGCATTCCAATGACTGTCCTCCTATAGCTCATACCACCAGCCTCCTCTGGTGTGTGTGTATGTACATATGGGAGGAAGCCACCACTGTCCAGGTGAGTCGTGTAGACCCCCGGGCCAGTCCACAGACAGACCAGGGTGGGGGGTGGAAGGTAGGGGATGTAGGGGTAAACTGGGCACTGTTGCCAGCCATCTGCCTGTCAGGGCTGCTCCATTACAGATCCCTAACACACACACACACGAGAACACACACGAGAACACACATACAGAAACACACACACACACGAGTACACACACACACAGTGCCTTGCGAAAGTATTCAGAACTTTGCGACCTTTTGCCACATTTATTTCAGGCTTCAAACATAAAGATATAAAACTGTATTTTTTTGTGAAGAATCAACAACAAGTGGGACACAATCATGAAGTGGAACAACATTTATTGGATATTTCAAACTTTTTTAACAAATCAAAAACTGAAAAATTGGGCGTGCAAAATTATTCAGCCCCCTTAAGTTAATACTTTGTAGCGCCACCTTTTGCTGCGATTACAGCTGGAAGTCGCTTGGGGTATGTCTCTATCAGTTTTGCACATCGAGAGACTGAATTTTTTTCCCATTCCTCCTTGCAAAACAGCTCGAGCTCAGTGAGGTTGGATGGAGAGCATTTGTGAACAGCAGTTTTCAGTTCTTTCCACAGATTCTCGAGTGGATTCAGGTCTGGACTTTGACTTGGCCATTCTAACACCTGGATATGTTTATTTTTGAACCATTCCATTGTAGATTTTGCTTTATGTTTTGGATCATTGTCTGGTTGGAAGACAAATCTCCGTCCCAGTCTCAGGTCTTTTGCAGACTCCATCAGGTTTTCTTCCAGAATGGTCCTGTATTTGACTCCATCCATCTTCCCAACCATTTTAACCTTACAGAGACACCCGTTCCCAGCTGGGACCCCCCCCAACACCCTCAGCTGTAATGTGGCGCATGGAACGCAATAAATATTCCTAAAAATATTTAACCTCCACACATTAACAAGTCCAATAGCTCAAATGAAAGATAAACAAGTTGTTTATCTACCCAGCAAGTCAGATTTCTAACATGTTTTACGGCGAAAACATAGCACATATTTATGTCAAACCACCACCGCAGACATAGCTCATTTGCATAGCCAAGTAGGAAAAAATATGCAATCAACAAACGCAGGATTAAAAGAAAAATAATTTCACTAACCTTTTGAAATCTTCATCAGATGGCAGTAATATAACATGTTACACAGTACATTCATTTTCTTTTCAATAATCTGCAATATATATCCATAAATCTCTGTTTACAATGACGCATCGTTCAAAAAATGCTACTAAAATGTCAGGAGAAATGACGATAGCTCCGGCAGATAACGTCAGCTAACAAGGAATACACATCATAAACTTTGACTAAATATGCATGTTCTACATATGTATAGGAAGATACACTTCTTCTAAATGCAATCGCTGTGTTACATTTATTTTTAACGTTACAGGTTGCGTTCACTAGGCTATACTAGGAGTCGGCGCTCCAAAAGTAGCATTATCGCTCCTCTATCTTGGAGTCCACAGAAACCCAAATTTACCACATAAATATTCCCTTACCTTTGCTGTTCTTCCATCAAAAGACCTGGAAGGGATTATACTTACCAAAACAGCGTTTAGTTTTCAAGTCTGCGTCTTTCGGTTCTCAAACACGACACTTTTCGGTCGAAATGTAGCCAAAAGTCAAGTGGATGCGCACCAAAACGTCGAACTTACATATTATATGTTGAGTAAACTTGTCAAACTAACTTCATAATCAAGCTTTAACGTGTTATAAAGGTGTACAGCAATCGTGAGAACGAACGGAAACACAGGCACCGTTCAATCTATCTTGGAAAAAAGACAGGACTTGACCAGAGCGCACATAAAAGTGAGTGACGGAGAGCTTTCGGCATGCTCAAACTCTCGCGAGCGCGCGATTCTCACAATGAGAAGCCCCATTGAAAGCTGAGATCGCGCTGAACACGTAGGGACTGTTCCCAGAGCTGTAACTGTTTGGGAAGGGTGTTTGCGATGATGTCAAAGTTGGGCCAACTTTTATCATGACAAGAGATAGTTTGGGAGAATGCATGCTCTGAGAGTTCTGCTTTACATAGAGACAAAATTTAAACGGTTTTAGAAGCTTTAGAGTGTTTTCTATTCGATAATAACTTTTGACAAAAATGTATCCTGTTTAATAAGGGCACCAAATTCCTCCAGTAGGGGCAGTAAACATCCCTATCTCTAATTAACCATCTTCCCTGTCCCTGCTGAAGAAAAGCAGGCCCAAACCATGATGCTGCCACCACCATGTTTGACAGTGGGGATGTTGTGTTCAGGGTGATGAGCTGTGTTGCTTTTACGCCAAACATAACGTTTTGCATTGTTGCCAAAAAGTTCAATTTTGCTTTCATCTGACCAGAGCACCTTCTTCCACATGTTTGGTGTGTCTCCCAGGTGGCTTGTGGCAAACTTTAAACAACACTTTTTATGGATATCTTTAAGAAATGGCTTTCTTCTTGCCACTCTTTCATAAAGGCCAGATTTGTGCAATATACGACTGATTGTTGTCCTATGGACAGAGTCTCCCACCTCAGCTGTAGATCTCTGCAGTTCATCCAGAGTGATCATGGGCCTCTTGGCTGCATCTCTGATCAGTCTTCTCCTTGTATGAGCTGAAAGTTTAGAGGGACGGCCAGGTCTTGGTAGATTTGCAGTGGTCTGATACTCCTTCCGTTTCAATATTATCACTTGCACAGTGCTCCTTGGGATGTTTAAAGCTTGGGAAATCTTTGTATCCAAATCAGGCTTTAAACTTCTTCACAACAGTATCTCGGACCTGCCTGGTGTGTTCCTTGTTCTTCATTTTTATTTTATTTTTTATTTTACCTTTATTTAACCAGGTAGGTTAGTTGAGAACAAGTTATTTGCAACTGCGACCTGGCCAAGATTAAGCATAGCAGTGTGAACAGACAACACAGAGTTACACATGGAGTAAACAAATAACAAGTCAATAACACAGTAGAAAAAAAGTGGGTCTGGCGACAAATATGTTGCGAGGGCCAGCCGACTACAGCATACAAGTCGCAGTGGTGGGTGGTATAAGGTGCTTTAGTGACAAAACGGATGGCACTGTGATAAACTGCATCCAGTTTGCTGAGTAGAGTGTTGGAAGCAATTTTGTAGATGACATCGCCGAAGTCGAGGATCGGTAGGATAGTCAGTTTTACTAGGGTAAGTTTGGCGGCGTGAGTGAAGGAGGCTTTGTTGCGGAATAGAAAGCCGACTATTGATTTGATTTTCGATTGGAGATGTTTGATATGAGTCTGGAAGGAGAGTTTACAGTCTAGCCAGACACCTAGGTACTTATAGATGTAGATGTCCGCATATTCAAGGTCGGAACCATCCAGGGTGGTGATGCTAGTCGGGCATGCGGGTGCAGGCAGCCATCGGTTGAAAAGCATGCATTTGGTTTTACCAGCGTTTAAGAGCAGTTGGAGGCCACGGAAGGAGTGTTGTATGGCATTGAAGCTCGTTTGGAGGTTAGATAGCACAGTGTCCAAGGACGGGCCGGAAGTATATAGAATGGTGTCGTCTGCGTAGAGGTGTACCAGGGAATCGCCCGCAGCAAGAGCAACATCATTGATATATACAGAGAAAAGAGTCGGCCCGAGAATTGAACCCTGTGGCACCCCCATAGAGACTGCCAGAGGACCGGACAGCATGCCCTCCGATTTGACACACTGAACTCTGTCTGCAAAGTAATCGGTGAACCAGGCAAGGTAGTCATCCGAAAAACCGAGGCTACTGAGTTTGCCGATAAGAATATGGTGATTGACAGAGTCGAAAGCCTTGGCAAGGTCGATGAAGACGGCTGCACAGTACTGTCTTTTATCGATGGCGGTTATGATATCGTTTAGTACCTTGAGTGTGGCTGAGGTGCACCCGTGACCGGCTCGGAAACCAGATTGCACAGCGGAGAAGGTACGGTGGTATTCGAGATGGTCAGTGACCTGTTTGTTGACTTGGCTTTCGAAGACCTTAGATAGGCAGGGCAGGATGGATATAGGTCTGTAACAGTTTGGGTCCAGGGTGTCTCCCCTTTGAAGAGGGGGATGACTGCGGCAGCTTTCAATCCTTGGGGATCTCAGACGATATGAAAGAGAGGTTGAACAGGCTGGTAATAGGGGTTGCGAAAATGGCGGCGGATAGTTTCAGAAATAGAGGGTCCAGATTGTCAAGCCCAGCTGATTTGTACGGGTCCAGGTTTTGCAGCTCTTTCAGAACATCTGCTATCTGGATTTGGATAAAGGAGAACCTGGAGAGGCTTGGGCGAGGAGCTGCGGGGGGGCGGAGCTGTTGGCCGAGGTTGGAGTAGCCAGGCGGAAGGCATGGCCAGCCGTTGAGAAATGCTTGTTGAAGTTTTCGATAATCATGGATTTATCGGTGGTGACCGTGTTACCTAGCCTCAGTGCAGTGGGCAGCTGGGAGGAGGTGCTCTTGTTCTCCATGGACTTCACAGTGTCCCAGAACTTTTTGGAGTTGGAGCTACAGGATGCAAACTTCTGCCTGAAGAAGCTGGCCTTAGCTTTCCTGACTGACTGCGTTTATTGGTTCCTGACTTCCCTGAACAGTTGCATATCGCGGGGACTATTCGATGCTATTGCAGTCCGCCACAGGATGTTTTTGTGATGGTCGAGGGCAGTCAGGTCTGGAGTGAACCAAGGGCTGTATCTGTTCTTAGTTCTGCATTTTTTGAACGGAGCATGCTTATCTAAAATGGTGAGGAAGTTACTTTTAAAGAATGACCAGGCATCCTCAACTGACGGGATGAGGTCAATGTCCTTCCAGGATACCCGGGCCAGGTCGATTAGAAAGGCCTGCTCACAGAAGTGTTTTAGGGAGCGTTTGACAGTGATGAGGGGTGGTTGTTTGACTGAGGCTCCGTAGAGGATACAGGCAATGAGGCAGTGATCGCTGAGATCCTGGTTGAAGACAGCGGAGGTGTATTTGGAGGGCCAGTTGGTCAGGATGACGTCTATGAGGGTGCCCTTGTTTACAGAGTTAGGGTTGTAACTGGTGGGTTCCTTGATGATTTGTGTGAGATTGAGGGCATCTAGCTTAGATTGTAGGACTGCCGGGATGTTAAGCATATCCCAGTTTAGGTCACCTAACAGAACAAACTCTGAAGCTAGATGGGGGGGCGATCAATTCACAAATGGTGTCCAGGGCACAGCTGGGTGCTGAGGGGGGTCGGTAGCAGGCGGCAACAGTGAGAGACTTATTTCTGGAGAGAGTCATTTTCTAAATTAGTAGTTCGAACTGTTTGGGTATGGACCTGGAAAGTATGACATTACTTTGCAGGCTATCTCTGCAGTAGACTGCAACTCCTCCCCCTTTGGCAGTTCTATCTTGACGGAAGATGTTATAGTTGGGTATGGAAATCTCTGAATTTTTGGTGGCCTTCCTGAGCCAGGATTCAGACACGGCGAGGACATCAGGGTTAGCAGAGTGTGCTCAAGCAGTGAGTAAAACAAACTTAGGGAGGAGGCTTCTGATGTTGACATGCATGAAACCAAGGCTTTTTCGATCACAGAAGTCAACAAATGAGGGTGCCTGGGGACATGCAGGGCCTGGGTTTACCTCCACATCACGCGCGGAACAGAGAAGGAGTAGTATGAGGGTGCGGCTAAAGGCTATCAAAACTGGTCGCCTAGAGCTTTGGGGACAGAGAATAAGAGGAGCAGGTTTCTGGGCATGGTAGAATATATTCAGGGCATAATGCGCAGACAGGGGTATGGTGGGGTGCGGGTACAGCGGAGGTAAGCCCAGGCACTGGGTGATGATGAGAGAGGTTGTATCTCTGGACATGCTGGTTGTAATGGGTGAGGTCACCGCATGTGTGGGAGGTGGGACAAAGGAGGTAACAGGGGTATGAAGAGTGGAACTAGGGGCTCCATTGTGAACTAAAACAATGATAACTAACCTGAACAACAGTATGCAAGGCATATTGACATTTGAGAGAGACATACAGCGAGGCATACAGTAATCACAGGTGTTGAATTGGGAAAGCTAGCTAAAACAGTAGGTGAGACAACAACAGCTAATCAGCTAGCACAACAACAGCAGGTCAAATGGAGTTGACTAGGCAACGGGGCCGACAGATAAAACATAAACAAGCAGAATGGAGTACCGTGATTAATGGACAGTCCAGCGTGCATCAGCTATGTAGGCAAGTGATCAGTGTCCAGGGGGCAGCGGTGGATGGGGCAGGGAAGCTGGACTGGCGAGTGTTATCCGGTTTTTAAAAAACTAACAATGACTAAATAGCTTGTAGCTAGTTAGCTGGTTAGCTTCTGGAGGTTCTTGAGTGTGTTCTAAAAATTAAAAATAATAGCGATTCCGTATCACATTGGGTGAGGCAGGTTACCGGAAGGTATAAACAAATTAAAAATCGAAAAGAGATAGAAAGTAAATATGGGTCCAGTGAGTGTTTGGGACGCGGCGATTCAGACGGTTAGCAGGCCTGTGCTAACAAGCTAACAGTTAGTAGGCCAGGGCTAAACAAGGTAGCAGTTAGCGGACCGGGGCTAAACAAGCTAGCAGTTAGCAGGCCGAATTAGCAAGCAACGAGATAGCAAGGGCTAGAGAGTTAGCCTTTGGGGGACGTCGCGATGGGGTGAGTCTGTTCATGATGCTCTCTGCGCATTTAACGGACCTCTGAGACTATCACAGTGCAGGTGCATTTATACGGAGACTTGATTACACACAGGTGGATTGTATTTATCATCATTAGTCATTTAGGTCAACATTGGATCATTCAGAGATCCTCACTGAACTTCTGGAGAGAGTTTGCTGCACTGAAAGTAAAGGGGCTGAATAATTTTGCACGCCCAATTTTTCAGTTTTTGATTTGTTAAAAAAGTTTGAAATATCCAATAAATGTCGTTCCACTTCATGATTGTGTCCCACTTGTTGTTAATTCTTCACAAAAAAATACAGTTTTATATCTTTATGTTTGAAGCCTGAAATGTGGCAAAAGGTCGCAAAGTTCAAGGGGGCCGAATACTTTCGCAAGGCACTGTATACAGAAACACACACGAGAACACACACACACACACACTCTGGCTCCAGTGCTCCCTTCAATATCACAGAAGGACAAAAAAATACTTTTGTTAACGAACACACACTTTTTCATATCTTAATTTAAAAAAAATCCTTACTAGCTCTGACCTTGCTGATAGCTACTTTATTGATGAAAAATGTACTTACTATGACTGTGATCTGTGGATGTCTCACCTAAATGCCTTAAGGTGAATGCACTAACTGTAAGTCACTAGATAAGAGCGTCTGCTGAATGACTAAAACGAAAATATATATAAAAATGACAGTGACAGCCTTCAGAGAGATCGATGTTAGTCATTCATGCCTTAGTCACAGTGATGCAGTAGTGTTATACAGTAGTGTTATACAGTAACAGTAGTGTTATAGAGTCAAATTTGTCTTATACAGCAGTGTTATAGGGCAACAGTAGTTTTATACAGTAACAGCAGTGTTATACAGTAGATATATACAGTAACAGTAGTGTTATACAGTAGTGTTATACAGTAACAGTAGTGTTATAGAGTAAAATGTGTCTTATACAGCATTGTTATAGGGCAACAGTAGTTTTATACAGTAACAGCAGTGTTATGAAGTAGATATATACAGTAACAGTAGTATTATAGAGTAAAATTAGTCTTATACAGCAGTGTTATACAGTAGATATATACAGTAACAGTAGTGTTATACAGTAGTGTTATACAGTAACATTAGTGTTATAGAGTAAAATTAGTCTTATACAGCAGTGTTATAGGGCAACAGTAGTTTTATACAGTAACAGCAGTGTTATATAGTAGATATATACAGTAACAGTAGTGTTATACAGTAGTGTTATACAGTAACAGTACTGTTATAGAGTAAAATTTGTCTTATACAGCAGTGTTATAGGGCAATAGTAGTGTTATACAGTAACAGTAGTGTTATAGAGTGAAATTAGTCTTATATAGCAGTGCTATGCAGTAACAGTAGTGTTATACAGTAACAGCAGTGTTATACAGTAACAGTAGTGTGAAACAGTCACAGTAGTGTTATACAGTAACAGCAGTGTTATATAGTAACAGTAGTGTGAAACAGTAACAGTAGTGTTGTACAGTAACAGCAGTGTTATACAGTAACAGTAGTGTGAAACAGCAACAGTAGTGTTATACAGTAACAGCAGTGTTATACAGTAACAGTAGTGTGAAACAGCAACAGTAGTGTTATACAGTAACAGCAGTGTCGCTCTGGATAAGAGCGTCTGCTAAATGACTTAAATCTAAATGTAAATGTTATACAGTAACAGTAGTGTGAAACAGCAAGAGTAGTGTTATACAGTAACAGCAGTGTTATACAGTAACAGTAGTGTTATACAGTAACAGCAGTGTTATATAGTAACAGTAGTGTGAAACAGTAACAGTAGTGTTGTACAGTAACAGCAGTGTTATACAGTAACAGTAGTGTGAAACAGCAACAGTAGTGTTATACAGTAACAGCAGTGTTATACAGTAACAGTAGTGTTATAGAGTGAAATTAGTCTTATATAGCAGTGCTTTGCAGTAACAGTAGTGTTATACAGTAACAGCAGTGTTATACAGTAACAGTAGTGTGAAACAGTCACAGTACTGTTATACAGTAACAGCAGTGTTATACAGTAACAGTAGTGTTATATAGTAACAGTAGTGTGAAACAGTAACAGTAGTGTTATATAGTAACAGTAGTGTGAAACAGCAACAGTAGTGTTATACAGTAACAGTAGTGTTATATAGTAACAGTAGTGTGAAACAGTAACAGTAGTGTTATATAGTAACAGTAGTGTGAAACAGCAACAGTAGTGTTATACAGTAACAGTAGTGTTATATAGTATAAGTAGTGTTATACAGTAACAGCAGTGTTATACAGTAACAGCAGTGTTATACAGTAACAGTAGTGTGAAACAGTAACAGTAGTGTTATACAGTAACAGCAGTGTTATATAGTAACAGTAGTGTGAAACAGTAACAGTAGTGTTATACAGTAACAGCAGTGTTATACAGTAACATCAGTGTTATACAGTAACAGTAGTGTTATACAGTAACAGCAGTGTTATACAGTAACAGTAGTGTTATACAGTAACAGCAGTGTTATACAGTAACAGTAGTGTTATACAGTAACAGCAGTGTTATACAGTAACAGCAGTGTTATACAGTAGCAGCAGTGTTATACAGTAAAAGTAGTGTTATATAGTAACAGTAGTGTGAAACAGCAACAGTAGTGTTATACAGTAAAAGTAGTGTTATATAGTAACAGTAGTGTGAAACAGTAACAGTAGTGTTATACAGTAACAGTAGTGTTATATAGTAACAGTAGTGTGAAACAGTAACAGTAGTGTTATACAGTAACAGCAGTGTTATATAGTAACAGTAGTGTGAAACAGCAACAGTAGTGTTATACAGTAACAGCAGTGTTATACAGTAACAGTAGTGTTATATAGTAACAGTAGTGTGAAACAGTAACAGCAGTGTTATAAAGTAACAGCAGTGTTATACAGTAACAGTAGTGTTATACAGTAACAGTAGTGTTATATAGTAACAGCAGTGTTATACAGTAATAGTAGTGTTATACAGTAACAACAGTGTTATACAGTAACAGTAGAGTTATATAGTAACAGTAGTGTGAAACAGTAACAGTAGTGTTATACAGTAACAGCAGTGTTATATAGTAACAGTAGTGTGAAACAGCAACAGTAGTGTTATACAGTAACAGCAGTGTTATACAGTAACAGTAGTGTTATACAGTAACAGCAGTGTTATACAGTAACAGTAGTGTTATACAGTAACAGCAGTGTTATACAGTAACAGTAGTGTGAAACAGTAACAGTAGTGTTATACAGTAACAGCAGTGTTATATAGTAACAGTAGTGTGAAACAGCAACAGTAGTGTTATACAGTAACACCAGTGTTATATAGTAACAGTAGTGTGAAACAGCAACAGTAGTGTTATACAGTAACAGCAGTGTTATACAGTAACAGTAGTGTGAAACAGCAACAGTAGTGTTATACAGTAACAGCAGTGTTATACAGTAACAGTAGTGTGAAACAGTAACAGTAGTGTTATACAGTAACAGTAGTGTGAAACAGTAACAGTAGTGTTATACAGTAACAGTAGTGTGAAACAGTAACAGTAGTGTGAAACAGTAACAGTAGTGTTATACAGTAACAGTAGTGTGAAACAGTCACAGTAGTGTGAAACAGTAACAGTAGTGTGAAACAGTAACAGTAGTGTTATACAGTAACAGTAGTGTGAAACAGTAACAGTAGTGTTATACAGTAACAGTAGTGTGAAACAGTAACAGTAGTGTTATACCGTAACAGTAGTGTGAAACAGTAACAGCAGTGTTATACAGTAACAGTAGTGTTATACAGTAACAGCAGTGTTATATAGTAACAGTAGTGTGAAACAGCAACAGTAGTGTTATACAGTAACAGTAGTGTTATAAAGTAACAGCAGTGTTATACAGTAGTGTTATACAGTAGTGTTATACATTAGTGTGATACAGTAGTGTTATACATCTCTATGATCTACTTCCGGGTTGGAGCGAGCGGTCGCATCGCACTTCGCTCCGCAGGTAGTATAACTTTTTCATTACATTTCATTACATTTCATTATAGTACAACGGTTGATTTGTCTAAACTTAGCAATTTCTTCTTAGCTAGCTACATAGCCGTCCTTGTATCAGAGATAATTGCATAATTATCGTATTTCGTCGCCCTAACGTAGCCTTCACTGCTATTCGCCCAGCAGCTAGCCAGCTAGCAAACGCTAGCAAACGCCCACAGATTAGCAGCACTGTAGTGCTATTACACTATTACACTCAACTGAACGACTTGAGTAGTTTAGTGTTAGCTAGCTACATAGCTGTCTTTGTATCCAAGATAATTGTGTAGTTTAGAGTGTGTAGTCTTGGAGTGATTATCTTAATTTACCGAGGTTCGCTAGCCAGCTATTTGTCGTCCTTAACGTAGGAGACTCTGCTAGCTAGCCAACAGCTAACAGCTAACAGCTAGCCAACGTCTACCGAATATTACTCAACAACCCTGTCGCAGTCACAGGTAGTATCACATTTTCATTTCATTTCATTACAGTACAACGGTTTGATTTGTTTGATCGTAGCTAGCTACATAGCTAGCTACATAGCCGTCTTTGTATCAAAGATAATTGTGTAGTCTAGAGCGATTTTCTAGGTTAGCTAGCCAGCTATTGTCGTTCTTTTAACGCAACGTAACGTAAACAACACTGCTAGCTAGCCAGCTAGCCCCGAATAGCAGCACTGCAGAAACTATTACACTCAACGGAACGACTTGATTAGTGTAGTGTCAACAACGCAGCTACTGCCAGCTAGCCTACTTCAGCAGTACTGTATCATTTTAATCATTTTAGTCAATAAGATTCTTGCTACGTAAGCTTAACTTTCTGAACATTCGAGACGTGTAGTCCACTTGTCATTCCAATCTCCTTTGCATTAGCGTAGCCTCTTCTGTAGCCTGTCAACTATGTGTCTGTCTATCCCTGTTCTCTCCCTCTGCACAGACCATACAAACGCTCCACACCGCGTGGCCGCGGCCACCCTAATCTGGTGGTCCCAGCGTGCACGACCCACGTGGAGTTCCAGGTCTCCGTAGCCTCTGGAACTGCCGATCTGCGGCCAACAAGGCAGAGTTCATCTCAGCCTATGCCTCCCTCCAGTCCCTCGACTTCTTGGCACTGACGGAAACATGGATCACCACAGACAACACTGCTACTCCTACTGCTCTCTCTTCGTCCGCCCACGTGTTCTCGCACACCCCGAGAGCTTCTGGTCAGCGGGGTGGTGGCACCGGGATCCTCATCTCTCCCAAGTGGTCATTCTCTCTTTCTCCCCTCACCCATCTGTCTATCGCTCCTTTGAATTCCATGCTGTCACAGTTACCAGCCCTTTCAAGCTTAACATCCTTATCATTTATCGCCCTCCAGGTTCCCTCGGAGAGTTCATCAATGAGCTTGATACCTTGATAAGCTCCTTTCCTGAGGACGGCTCACCTCTCACAGTGCTGGGCGACTTTAACCTCCCCACGTCTACCTTTGACTCATTCCTCTCTGCCTCCTTCTTTCCACTCCTCTCCGCTTTTGACCTCACCCTCTCACCTTCCCCCCCTACTCACAAGGCAGGCAATACGCTCGACCTCATCTTTACTAGATGCTGCTCTTCCACTAACCTCATTGCAACTCCCCTCCAAGTCTCCGACCACTACCTTGTATCCTTTTCCCTCTCGCTCTCATCTAACACCTCCCACACTGCCCCTACTCGGATGGTATCGCGCCGTCCCAACCTTCGCTCTCTCTCCCCCGCTACTCTCTCCTCTTCCATCCTATCATCTCTTCCCTCTGCTCATACCTTCTCCAACCTATCTCCTGATTCTGCCTCCTCAACCCTCCTCTCCTCCCTTTCTGCATCCTTTGACTCTCTATGTCCCCTATCCTCCAGGCCGGCGCGGTCCTCCCCTCCCGCCCCGTGGCTCGACGACTCATTGCGAGCTCACAGAACAGGGCTCCGGGCAGCTGAGCGGAAATGGAGGAAAACTTGCCTCCCTGCGGACCTGGCATCCTTTCACTCCCTCCTCTCTACATTTTCCTCCTCTGTCTCTGCTGCTAAAGCCATTTTCTACCACTCTAAATTCCAAGCATCTGCCTCTAACCCTAGGAAGCTCTTTGCCACCTTCTCCTCACTCCTGAATCCCCCCCCCCTCCCCCTCCCCCCCTCCTCCCTCTCTGCAGATGACTTCGTCAACCATTTTGAAAAGAAGGTCGACGACATCCGATCCTCGTTTGCTAAGTCAAACGGCACCGCTGGTTCTGCTCACACTGCCCTACCCTGTGCTCTGACCTCTTTCTCCCCTCTCTCTCCAGATGAAATCTCGCGTCTTGTGACGGCCGGCCGCCCAACAACCTGCCCGCTTGACCCTATCCCCTCCTCTCTTCTCCAGACCATTTCCGGAGACCTTCTCCCTACCTCACCTCGCTCATCAACTCATCCCTGACCGCTGGCTACGTCCCTTCCGTCCTCAAGAGAGCGAGAGTTGCACCCTTCTGAAAAAACCTACACTCAATCCCTCCGATGTCAACAACTACAGACCAGTATCCCTTCTTTCTTTTCTCTCCAAAACTCTTGAACGTGCCGTCCTTGGCCAGCTCTCCCGCTATCTCTCTCTGAATGACCTTCTTGATCCAAATCAGTCAGGTTTCAAGACTAGTCATTCAACTGAGACTGCTCTTCTCTGTATCACGGAGGCGCTCCGCACCGCTAAAGCTAACTCTCTCTCCTCTGCTCTCATCCTTCTAGACCTATCGGCTGCCTTCGATACTGTGAACCATCAGATCCTCCTCTCCACCCTCTCCGAGTTGGGCATCTCCGGCGCGGCCCACGCTTGGATTGCGTCCTACCTGACAGGTCGCTCCTACCAGGTGGCGTGGCGAGAATCTGTCTCCTCACCACGCGCTCTCACCACTGGTGTCCCCCAGGGCTCTGTTCTAGGCCCTCTCCTATTCTCGCTATACACCAAGTCACTTGGCTCTGTCATAACCTCACATGGTCTCTCCTATCATTGCTATGCAGACGACACACAATTAATCTTCTCCTTTCCCCTTCTGATGACCAGGTGGCGAATCGCATCTCTGCATGTCTGGCAGACATATCAGTGTGGATGACGGATCACCACCTCAAGCTGAACTTCGGCAAGACGGAGCTGCTCTTCCTCCCGGGAAGGACTGCCCGTTCCATGATCTCGCCATCACGGTTGACAACTCCATTGTGTCCTCCTCCCAGAGCGCTAAGAACCTTGGCGTGATCCTGGACAACACCCTGTCGTTCTCAACTAACATCAAGGCGGTGGCCCGTTCCTGTAGGTTCATGCTCTACAACATCCGCAGAGTACGACCCTGCCTCACACAGGAAGCGGCGCAGGTCCTAATCCAGGCACTTGTCATCTCCCGTCTGGACTACTGCAACTCGCTGTTGGCTGGGCTCCCTGCCTGTGCCATTAAACCCCTACAACTCATCCAGAACGCCGCAGCCCGTCTGGTGTTCAACCTTCCCAAGTTCTCTCACGTCACCCCGCTCCTCCGCTCTCTCCACTGGCTTCCAGTTGAAGCTCGCATCTGCTACAAGACCATGGTGCTTGCCTACGGAGCTGTGAGGGGAACGGCACCTCAGTACCTCCAGGCTCTGATCAGGCCCTACACCCAAACAAGGGCACTGCGTTCATCCACCTCTGGCCTGCTCGCCTCCCTACCACTGAGGAAGTACAGTTCCCGCTCAGCCCAGTCAAAACTGTTCGCTGCTCTGGCCCCCCAATGGTGGAACAAACTCCCTCACGATGCCAGGACAGCGGAGTCAATCACCACCTTCCGGAGACACCTGAAACCCCACCTCTTTAAGGAATACCTAGGATAGGATAAGTAATCCTTCTCACCCCCCTTTAAGATTTAGATGCACTATTGTAAAGTGACTATTCTACTGGATGTCATAAGGTGAATGCACCAATTTGTAAGTCGCTCTGGATAAGAGCGTCTGCTAAATGACTTAAATGTAAATGTAATACAGTAACAGTAGTGTGAAACAGCAACAGTAGTGTTATACAGTAACAGTAGTGTTATACAGTAACAGTAGTGTGAAACAGCAACAGTAGTGTTATACAGAAACGGTAGTGTTACACAGTAACAGTAGTGTGATACATTAGTGTTATACAGTATTGTTATACGGTAACAGTAGTATAATACAGTAGTGTGATATAGTAACAGTAGTATAATCCAGTAGTGTGATACAGTAGTGTTATACAGTAACAGTAGTGGGATTCAGTAGTGTTATACAGTAGTGTTATACAGTAGTGTTATACAGTAACAGTAGTATGATACGGTAGTGTTATACAGCAACAGTAGTGGGATCCAGTAGAGTGATACAGTAGTGTGATACAGTAGTGTTATACAGTAGTGTTATACATTAGTGTGATACAGTAGTGTTATACAGTAGTGTTATACTGTAGTGTTATACAGTAGTGGGATTCATTAGAGTGATACAGTAGTGTGATACAGTAGTGTGATACAGTAGTACTTCTAGGTTAGACTACTGCAATGCTCTACTTTCCGGCTACCCGGATAAAGCACTAAATAAACTTCAGTTAGTGCTAAATACGGCTGCTAGAATCCTGACTAGAACCAAAACATTTGATCATATTACTCCAGTGCTAGCCTCTCTACACTGGCTTCCTGTCAAAGCAAGGGCTGATTTTAAGGTTTTACTGCTAACCTACAAAGCATTACATGGGCTTGCTCCTACCTATCTCTCTGATTTGGTCCTGCCGTACATACCTACACGTACGCTACGGTCACAAGACGCAGGCCTCCTAATTGTCCCTAGAATTTCTAAGCAAACAGCTGGAGGCAGGGATTTCTCCTATAGAGCTCCATTTTTATGGAACGGTCTGCCTACCCATGTCAGAGAAGCGGGTCATATGATTGAGTGTAGTCTGGCCCAGGAGTGGGAAGGTGAACGTAAAGGCTCTGGAGCAACGAACCGCCCTTGTTGTCTCTGCCTGGCCGGTTCCCCTCTTTCCACTGGGATTCTCTGCCTCTAACCCTATTACAGGGGCTGTTTCACTGGCTTACTGGGGCTCTCTCATGCCGTCCCTGCGGGGGGTGCGTCACCTGAGTGGGTTGATTCACTGTTGTGGTCATCCTGTCTGGGTTGGCGCCCCCCCCCCCCCACTTGGGCTGTGCTGTGGCGGAGATCTTTGTGGGCTATACTCGGCCTTGTCTCAGGATGGTAAGTTGGTGGTTGAAGATATCCCTCTAGTGGTGTGGGGGCTGTGCTTTGGCAAAGTGGGTGGGGTTATATCCTTCCTGTTTGGCCCTGTCCGGGGGTGTCCTCGGATGGGGCCACAGTGTCTCCTGTCCCCTCCTGTCTCAGCCTCCAGTATTTATGCTGCAGTAGTTTGTGTCGGGGGGCTAGGGTCAGTTTGTTATATCTGGAGTACTTCTCCTGTCCTATTCGGTGACCTGCGTGAATCTAAGTGTGCGTTCTCTAATTCTCTCCTTCTTTCTTTCTCTCTCTCAGAGGACCTGAGCCCTAGGACCATGCCCCAGGACTACCTGACATGATGACTCCTTGCTGTCCCCAGTCCACCTGACTGTGCTGCTGCTCCAGTTTCAACTGTTCTGCCTTGTTATTATTCGACCATGCTGGTCATTTATGAACATTTGAACATCTTGGCCATGTTCTGTTATAATCTCCACCCGGCACAGCCAGAAGAGGACTGGCCACCCCACATAGCCTGGTTCCTCTCTAGGTTTCTTCCTAGGTTTTGGCCTTTCTAGGGAGTTTTTCCTAGCCACCGTGTTTCTACACCTGCATTGCTTGCTGTTTGGGGTTTTAGGCTGGGTTTCTGTACAGCACTTTGAGATATCAGCTGATGTACGAAGGGCTATATAAATACATTTGATTTGATTTGATTTAGTGTTATACAGTAGTTTTATACAGTAACAGTAGTGGGATTCAGTAGTGTGATACAGTAGAGTGATACAGTAGTGTTATACAGTAGTGTTATACAGTAGTATTATACTGTAGTGTCATACAGTAGTGGGATTCAGTAGAGTGATACAGTAGTGTGATACAGTAGTGTTATACAGTAGTGTTATACTGTAGTGTGATACAGTAGTGGGATTCAGTAGAGTGATACAGTAGTGTTATACAGTAACAGTAGTGGGATTCAGTAGTGTGATACAGTAGTGATATACAGTAACAGTAGTGGGATTCAGTAGTGTGATACAGTAGTGTGATACAGTAGTGTTATACAGTAGTGTGATACAGTAGTGTGATACAGTAGTGTTATACTGTAGTGTTATACTGTAGTGTTATACAGTAACATACAGTAGTAGTGTTATACAGTAGTGTTATACAGTAGTGTTATAACAGTCAGTGTTATACAGTAACAGTAGTGGGTAGTGTCAGTAGTGATACAGTAGTGTGATACAGTAGTAGTGTTATACAGTAACAGTAGGGATATACAGTAGAGTGATACAGTAGTGTTATACAGTAGTGTTATACAGTAACAGTAGTGGATTCAGTAGTGTTATACAGTAGTGTGATACAGTATATACAGTAGTGGTATACAGTAGTGTGATACAATAACAGTAGTGTTATATAGTAGGGTGATACGATAACAGTAGTGTTATACAGTAGTGTGATACAGTAACAGTAGCGTTATACAGTGTAGTAGTAGTGATGATACAATAACAGTAGGGTTATACAGTAGTGTGATACATACAGTAGTGTTATACAGTAGTGTGATACAGTAGTGGATTCAGTAGTAGTGATACAGTAGTGTTATACAGTAACAGTAGTGTTATACAGTAGTGTTATACAGTAGTGTTATACAGTATACAGTAGTGGGATTCAGTAGTGTGATACAGTAGTGTTATACAGTAACAGTAGTGGGATTCAGTAGAGTGATACAGTAGTGTTATACAGTAGTGTTATACAGTAACAGTAGTGGGATTCAGTAGTGTGATACAGTAGTGTTATACAGTAACAGTAGTGGGATTCAGTAGTGTGATACAGTAGTGTGATACAGTAGTGTTATACAGTAGTGTTATACAGTAACAGTAGTGTTATACACTAGAGTGATACAGTAGTGTCATACAGTAGTGTTATACTGTAGTGTCATACAGTAGTGTTATACAGTAGTGTTATACTGTAGTGTGATACAGTAGTGGGATTCAGTAGAGTGATACAGTAGTGTTATAGTAACAGTAACAGTAGTGTTATACAGTAGTGTTATACAGTAATGCTATACAGTAGTGTTATACAGTAACAGTAGTGGGATTCAGTAGTGTGATACAGTAGTGTTATACAGTAGTGGGATTCAGTAGAGTGATACAGTAGTGTTATACAGTAGTGTTATACAGTAGTGTGATACAGTAGTGTTATACTGTAGTGTTATACAGTAACAGTAGTGTTATACAGTAGTGTTATACAGTAGTGTTATACAGTAACAGTAGTGGGATTCAGTAGTGTGATACAGTAGTGTTATACAGTAACAGTTGTGGGATTCAGTAGTGTGATACAGTAGTGTTATACAGTAATGGGATACAGTAGAGTGATACAGTAGTGTGATACAGTAGTGTTATACAGTAACAGTAGTGGGATTCAGTAGTGTTATACAGTAGTGTGATACAATAACAGTAGTGGTATACAGTAGCGTGATACAATAACAGTAGTGTTATATAGTAGTGTGATACAATAACAGTAGGGTTATACAGTACGGTGATACAATAATAGTAGTGTTATATAGTAGTGTGATACAATAACAGTAGTGTTATATAGTAGTGTGATACAATAACAGTAGTGTTATATAGTAGTGTGATACAATAACAGTAGCGTTATACAGTAGTGTGATACAGTAGTGTGATACAGTAGTGTTATACAGTAACATTAGTGTTATACAGTAGAGTGATACAGTAGTGTTATACAGTAGTGTTATACTGTAGTGTCATGCAGTAGTGGGATTCAGTAGAGTGATACAGTAGTGTGATACAGTAGTGTTATACAGTAGTGTTATACAGTAACAGTAGTGGGAATCAGTAGTGTGATACAGTAGTGTTATACAGTAACAGTAGTGGGATTCAGTAGTGTGATACAGTAGTGTGATACAGTAGTGTTATACAGTAACAGTAGTGTTATACAGTAGAGTGATACAGTAGTGTTATACAGTAGAGTGATACAGTAGTGTGATACAGTAGTGTTATACTGTAGTGTTATACAGTAGTGGGATTCAGTAGAGTGATACAGTAGTGTGATACAGTAGTGTTACACAGTAGTGTTATACTGTAGTGTGATACATAAGTGGGATTCAGTAGTGATACAGTAGTGTTATACAGTAACAGTAGTGTGATACAGTAGTGTGATACAGTAGTGTTATACAGTAGTGTTGAACAGTAGCATTATACTGTAGTGTGATACAGTAGTGGGATTCAGTAGAGTGATACAGTAGTGTTATACAGTAACAGTAGTGTTATACAGTAGTGCTATACAGTAGTGTTATACAGTAACAGTAGTGGGATTCAGTAGTGTGATACAGTAGTGTTATACAGTAACAGTAGTGGGATTCAGTAGTGTGATACAGTAGTGGTATACAGTAACAGTAGTGGGATTCATTAGTGTGATACAGTTGTGTGATACAGTAGTGTGATACAGTAGTGTTATACAGTAACAGTAGTGTTATACAGTAACAGTAGTGGGATTCAGTAGTGTGATACAGTAGTGTTATACAGTAACAGTATGGGATTCAGTAGTGTGATACAGTAGTGGTATACAGTAACAGTAGTGGGATTCATTAGTGTGATACAGTTGTGTGATACAGTAGTGTGATACAGTAGTGTTATACAGTAACAGTAGTGTTATACAGTAACAGTAGTGGGATTCAGTAGTGTGATACAGTAGTGTTATACAGTAACAGTAGTGTGATTCAGTAGTGTTATACAGTAGTGTTATACAGTAACAGTAGTGTTATACAGTAGTGTTATACTGTAGTGTGATACAGTAGTGGGATTCAGTAGAGTGATACAGTAGTGTTATACAGTAGTGTTATACAGTAACAGTAGTGTTATACAGTAGTGTTATACAGTAGTGTTATACAGTAGTGCTATACAGTAGTGTTATACAGTAACAGTAGTGGGATTCAGTAGTGTGATACAGTAGTGTTATACAGTAACAGTTGTGGGATTCAGTAGTGTGATACAGTAGTGTTATACAGTAGTGGGATTCAGTAGAGTGATACAGTAGTGTTATACAGTAGTGTTATACAGTAGTGTGATACAGTAGTGTTATACTGTAGTGTTATACTGTAGTGTTATACAGTAACAGTAGTGGGATTCAGTGGTGTGATACAGTAGTGGTATACAGTAACAGTAGTGGGATTCATTAGTGTGATACAGTTGTGTGATACAGTAGTGTGATACAGTAGTGTTATACAGTAACAGTAGTGTTATACAGTAACAGTAGTGGGATTCAGTAGTGTGATACAGTAGTGTTATACAGTAACAGTAGTGGGATTCAGTAGTGTGATACAGTAGTGTTATACAGTAACAGTAGTGTTATACAGTAGTGTTATACTGTAGTGTGATACAGTAGTGGGATTCAGTAGAGTGATACAGTAGTGTTATACAGTAGTGTTATACAGTAACAGTAGTGTTATACAGTAGTGTTATACAGTAGTGTTATACAGTAGTGCTATACAGTAGTGTTATACAGTAACAGTAGTGGGATTCAGTAGTGTGATACAGTAGTGTTATACACAGTAGTGTTATACAGTAACAGTTGTGGGATTCAGTAGTGTGATACAGTAGTGTTATACAGTAGTGGGATTCAGTAGAGTGATACAGTAGTGTTATACAGTAGTGTTATACAGTAGTGTGATACAGTAGTGTTATACTGTAGTGTTATACTGTAGTGTTATACAGTAACAGTAGTGGGATTCAGTGGTGTGATACAATGTGTTATACAGTAGTGGGATTCAGTAGAGTGATACAGTAGTGTGATACAGTAGTGTGATACAGTAGTGTTATACAGTAGTGGGATTCAGTAGAGTGATACAGTAGTGTTATACAGTAGTGTTATACAGTAACAGTAGTGGGATTCAGTAGTGTTATACAGTAGTGTGATACAATAACAGTAGTGGTATACAGTAGTGTGATACAATAACAGTAGTGTTATATAGTAGGGTGATACGATAACAGTAGGGTTATACAGTAGTGTGATACAATAACAGTAGCGTTATACAATAGTGTGATACAATAACAGTAGTGTTATATAGTAGTGTGATACAATAACAGTAGGGTTATACAGTAGTGTGATACAATTACAGTAGTGTTATACAGTAGTGTGATACAGTAGTGGGATTCAGTAGAGTGATACAGTAGTGTTATACAGTAACAGTAGTGTTATACAGTAGTGTTATACAGTAACAGTAGTGGGATTCAGTAGTGTGATACAGTAGTGTTTTACAGTAACAGTAGTGGGATTCAGTAGAGTGATACAGTAGTGTTATACAGTAGTGTTATACAGTAACAGTAGTGGTATTCAGTAGTGTGATACAGTAGTGGTATACAGTAACAGTAGTGGGATTCAGTAGTGTGATACAGTAGTGTGATACAGTAGTGTTATACAGTAACAGTAGTGTTATACAGTAGTGTTATACAGTAACAGTAGTGTTATACAGTAGTGTTGTACAGTAGTGTTATACAGTAGTGTGATACAGTAGTGTTATACAGTAGTGTTATACAGTAGTGTTATACTGTAGTGTGATACAGTAGTGGGATTCAGTAGAGTGATACAGTAGTGTTATACAGTAACAGTAGTGTTATACAGTAGTGTTATACAGTAATGCTATACAGTAGTGTTATACAGTAACAGTAGTGGGATTCAGTAGTGTGATACAGTAGTGTTATACAGTAGTGGGATTCAGTAGAGTGATACAGTAGTGTTATACAGTAGTGTGATACAGTAGTGTGATACAGTAGTGTGATACAGTAGTGTTATACTGTAGTGTTATACTGTAGTGTTATACAGTAACAGTAGTGTTATACAGTAGTGTTATACAGTAGTGCTATACAGTAGTGTTATACAGTAACAGTAGTGGGATTCAGTAGTGTGATACAGTAGTGTTATACAGTAGTGGGATTCAGTAGAGTGATACAGTAGTGTGATACAGTAGTGTTATACAGTAGTGGGATTCAGTAGAGTGATACAGTAGTGTTATACAGTAGTGTTATACAGTAACAGTAGTGGGATTCAGTAGTGTTATACAGTAGTGTGATACAATAACAGTAGCGTTATACAGTAGTGTGATACAATAACAGTAGTGTTATATAGTAGTGTGATACAATAACAGTAGGGTTATACAGTACGGTGATACAATAATAGTAGTGTTATATAGTAGTGTGATACAATAACAGTAGTGTTATATAGTAGTGTGATACAATAACAGTAGTGTTATATAGTAGTGTGATACAATAACAGTAGCGTTATACAGTAGTGTGATACAGTAGTGTTACACTGTAGTGTCATACAGTAGTGGGATTCAGTAGAGTGATACAGTAGTGTAATACAGTAGTGTTATACAGTAGTGTTATACTGTAGTGTGATACAGTAGTGGGATTCAGTAGAGTGATACAGTAGTGTTATACAGTAGTGTTATACAGTAACAGTAGTGGGATTCAGTAGTGGTATACAGTAACAGCAGTGTGATACAGTAGTGTTATACAGTAACAGTAGTGGGATTCAGTAGTGTGATACAGTAGTGTGATACAGTAGTGTTATACAGTAACAGTAGTGTTATACAGTAGTGCTATACAGTAGTGTTATACAGTAACAGTAGTGGGATTCAGTAGTGTGATACAGTAGTGTTATACAGTAGTGGGATTCAGTAGAGTGATACAGTAGTGTGATACAGTAGTGTTATACAGTAGTGTTATACTGTAGTGTGATACATAAGTGGGATTCAGTAGTGATACAGTAGTGTTATACAGTAGTGTTATACAGTAACAGTAGTGTGATACAGTAGTGTGATACAGTAGTGTTATACAGTAGTGTTGAACAGTAGCATTATACTGTAGTGTGATACAGTAGTGGGATTCAGTAGAGTGATACAGTAGTGTTATACAGTAACAGTAGTGTTATACAGTAGTGCTATACAGTAGTGTTATACAGTAACAGTAGTGGGATTCAGTAGTGTGATACAGTAGTGTTATACAGTAACAGTAGTGGGATTCAGTAGTGTGATACAGTAGTGGTATACAGTAACAGTAGTGGGATTCATTAGTGTGATACAGTTGTGTGATACAGTAGTGTGATACAGTAGTGTTATACAGTAACAGTAGTGTTATACAGTAACAGTAGTGGGATTCAGTAGTGTGATACAGTAGTGTTATACAGTAACAGTAGTGGGATTCAGTAGTGTGATACAGTAGTGGTATACAGTAACAGTAGTGGGATTCATTAGTGTGATACAGTTGTGTGATACAGTAGTGTGATACAGTAGTGTTATACAGTAACAGTAGTGTTATACAGTAACAGTAGTGGGATTCAGTAGTGTGATACAGTAGTGTTATACAGTAACAGTAGTGGGATTCAGTAGTGTGATACAGTAGTGTTATACAGTAACAGTAGTGTTATACAGTAGTGTTATACTGTAGTGTGATACAGTAGTGGGATTCAGTAGAGTGATACAGTAGTGTTATACAGTAGTGTTATACAGTAACAGTAGTGTTATACAGTAGTGTTATACAGTAGTGTTATACAGTAGTGCTATACAGTAGTGTTATACAGTAACAGTAGTGGGATTCAGTAGTGTGATACAGTAGTGTTATACAGTAACAGTTGTGGGATTCAGTAGTGTGATACAGTAGTGTTATACAGTAGTGGGATTCAGTAGAGTGATACAGTAGTGTTATACAGTAGTGTGATACAGTAGTGTTATACTGTAGTGTTATACTGTAGTGTTATACAGTAACAGTAGTGGGATTCAGTGGTGTGATACAATGTGTTATACAGTAGTGGGATTCAGTAGAGTGATACAGTAGTGTGATACAGTAGTGTGATACAGTAGTGTTATACAGTAGTGGGATTCAGTAGAGTGATACAGTAGTGTTATACAGTAGTGTTATACAGTAACAGTAGTGGGATTCAGTAGTGTTATACAGTAGTGTGATACAATAACAGTAGTGGTATACAGTAGTGTGATACAATAACAGTAGTGTTATATAGTAGGGTGATACGATAACAGTAGGGTTATACAGTAGTGTGATACAATAACAGTAGCGTTATACAGTAGTGTGATACAATAACAGTAGTGTTATATAGTAGTGTGATACAATAACAGTAGGGTTATACAGTAGTGTGATACAATTACAGTAGTGTTATACAGTAGTGTGATACAGTAGTGGGATTCAGTAGAGTGATACAGTAGTGTTATACAGTAACAGTAGTGTTATACAGTAGTGCTATACAGTAGTGTTATACAGTAACAGTAGTGGGATTCAGTAGTGTGATACAGTAGTGTTTTACAGTAACAGTAGTGGGATTCAGTAGAGTGATACAGTAGTGTTATACAGTAGTGTTATACAGTAACAGTAGTGGTATTCAGTAGTGTGATACAGTAGTGGTATACAGTAACAGTAGTGGGATTCAGTAGTGTGATACAGTAGTGTGATACAGTAGTGTTATACAGTAACAGTAGTGTTATACAGTAGTGTTATACAGTAACAGTAGTGTTATACAGTAGTGTTGTACAGTAGTGTTATACAGTAGTGTGATACAGTAGTGTTATACAGTAGTGTTATACAGTAGTGTTATACTGTAGTGTGATACAGTAGTGGGATTCAGTAGAGTGATACAGTAGTGTTATACAGTAACAGTAGTGTTATACAGTAGTGTTATACAGTAATGCTATACAGTAGTGTTATACAGTAACAGTAGTGGGATTCAGTAGTGTGATACAGTAGTGTTATACAGTAGTGGGATTCAGTAGAGTGATACAGTAGTGTGATACAGTAGTGTTATACTGTAGTGTTATACTGTAGTGTTATACAGTAACAGTAGTGTTATACAGTAGTGTTATACAGTAGTGCTATACAGTAGTGTTATACAGTAACAGTAGTGGGATTCAGTAGTGTGATACAGTAGTGTTATACAGTAGTGGGATTCAGTAGAGTGATACAGTAGTGTGATACAGTAGTGTTATACAGTAGTGGGATTCAGTAGAGTGATACAGTAGTGTTATACAGTAGTGTTATACAGTAACAGTAGTGGGATTCAGTAGTGTTATACAGTAGTGTGATACAATAACAGTAGCGTTATACAGTAGTGTGATACAATAACAGTAGTGTTATATAGTAGTGTGATACAATAACAGTAGGGTTATACAGTACGGTGATACAATAATAGTAGTGTTATATAGTAGTGTGATACAATAACAGTAGTGTTATATAGTAGTGTGATACAATAACAGTAGTGTTATATAGTAGTGTGATACAATAACAGTAGCGTTATACAGTAGTGTGATACAGTAGTGTTATACAGTAGTGTGATACAGTAGTGTTATACAGTAGTGGGATTCAGTAGTGTTATACAGTAGTGTGATACAATAACAGTAGCGTTATACAGTAGTGTGATACAATAACAGTAGTGTTATATAGTAGTGTGATACAATAACAGCAGGGTTATACAGTAGTGTGATACAATAACAGTAGTGTTATATAGTAGTGTGATACAATAACAGTAGGGTTATACAGTAGTGTGATACAATAACAGTAGTGTTATATAGTAGTGTGATACAATAACAGTAGCGTTATACAGTAGTGTGATACAATAACAGTAGTGTTATATAGTAGTGTGATACAATAACAGTAGTGTTATACAGTAACAGTAGTGGGATTCAGTAGTGTAATACAGTAGTGTACAATAACAGTAGTGTTATATAGTAGTGTGATACAATAACAGTAGTGTTATACAGTAGTGTGATACAATAACAATAGTGTTATACAATAGTGTGATACAATAACAGTAGTGTTATACAGTAGTGTGATACAATAACAGTAGTGTTTTACAGTAGTGTTATACAGTAACAGTAGTGCGATTCAGTAGTGGGATACAGTAGTGTGATACAGTAGTGTACAATAACAGTAGTGTTATACAGTAGTGTGATACAATAACAGTAGTGTTATACAGTAGTGTGATACAATAACAGTAGGGTTATACAGTAGTGTGATACAATTACAGTAGTGTTATACAGTAGTGTACAATAACAGTAGTGTTATACAGTAGTGTGATACAATAACAGTAGGGTTATACAGTAGTGTGATACAATTACAGTAGTGTTATACAGTAGTGTACAATAACAGTAGTGTTATACAGTAGTGTACAATAACAGTAGTGTTATACAGTAGTGTGATACAATAACAGTAGTGTTATACAGTAGTATTCTGCTAACAACTAAGTCTTCAATAAAACTCCCAAGGCGTGACTTTTCTTGAATGAATATATTGAAAACGTTCATGTTGTGAAACTGCAAAATACAGAAAAGAATATACTTTAGTGTTCAATTCACACCGACAAACTGTAGCTGTACATTAAACATTTGAAGTTGCATAAATACAAAGCACTCGCTAAGGTACCATGCATATGGCATGATGCCAAACCATATAGCTAATTGTTAACCATATGGTAATTGGCTCCTTTCATTACTCTAATAATGTATAACCATCTATGTAGAATAACAAAGCATATTACACTAGAAACAGTAACAAAACTACAGTATTGTATATTTTACAATTCGTTTGCATGACGCATGAGCAAAGTAATACAGCTAACGACATACATTAAAGGCATTACAATCTGTGAGTAAATACAATTACAGTAGTGTTATACAGTAGTGTGATACAATAACAGTAGTGTTATACAGTAGTGTGATACAATAACAGTAGGGTTATACAGTAGTGTGATACAATTACAGTAGTGTTATACAGTAGTGTGATACAATAACAGTAGTGTTATATATACAGTAGTGTGATACAATAACAGTAGGGTTATACAGTACGGTGATACAATAACAGTAGGGTTATACAGTACACACCAGGGGCTACAGTGTTTCACGACAGTGTATCACGACCGTCTGTCTCACAACCTATAGGCTACTTCTGCTGCTGGGAATAGAGGACAGTCATCTCCTGTTTGATTGACACGTTCTGTTTGGATAAGGCCTTAGGTGTAAGGGGCAAAATGACAATGTCAATAAGTGATATTTACACAGAGCACAAAGAGGAAGGCCCTCTGGAAATAAGACACCTATCTCGCCCAGTTGGTCCTTCTCCTTCTCCTTCTTCTTCTGCTTCTCCTTCCCCTTCTCCTTCTCCTTCTTCTTCTGCTTCTCCTTCTCCTTCTCCTTCTCCTTCTCCTTCTCCTTCTCCTTCTGCTTCTGCTTCTCCTTCTCCTTCTGCTTCTCCTTCTCCTTCTCCTGCTTCTCCTTCTGCTTCTCCTTCCCCTTCTCCTTCTTCTTCTGCTTATTCTTCTGCTTCTCCTTCCCCTTCTCCTTCTCATTCTCCTTCTTCTTCTGCTTCTCCTTCTCCTTCTGCTTCTCCTTCTCCTTCTACTTCTTCTTCTGCTTCTCCTTCCCCTTCCCCTTCTTCTTCTGCTTCTCCTTCTGCTTCTGCTTCTCCTTCTCCTTCTCCTTCTGCTTCTCCTTCTCCTTCTCCTTCTCCTTCTCCTTCTCCTTCTCCTTCTCCTTCTCCTTCTGCTTCTCCTTCTCCTTCTCATCCTCCTTCTTCTGCTTCTCCTTCTCCTTCTGCTTCTCCTTCTGCTTCTGCTTCTCCTTCTCCTTCTCCTTCTCCTTCTCCTTCTCCTTCTGCTTCTCCTTCTCCTTCTCCTTCTCCTTCTTCTTCTCCTTCTCCTTCTCCTTCTGCTTCTCCTTCTCCTTCTCCTTCTCCTTCTGCTTCTGCTTCTCCTTCTCCTTCTCCTTCTCCTTCTCCTTCTCCTTCTCCTTCTTCTTCTGCTTCTCCTTCCCCTTCTCCTTCTCCTTCTGCTTCTCCTTCTCCTTCTCCTTCTCCTTCTCCTTCTCCTTCTCCTTCTCATTCTCCTTCTCCTTCTCCTTCTTCTTCTGCTTCTCCTTCCCCTTCCCCTTCTTCTTCTGCTTCTCCTTCTGCTTCTGCTTCTCCTTCTCCTTCTCCTTCTGCTTCTCCTTCTCCTTCTCCTTCTCCTTCTCCTTCTCCTTCTCCTTCTGCTTCTCCTTCTGCTTCTCCTTCCCCTTCTCCTTCTTCTTCTGCTTATTCTTCTGCTTCTCCTTCCCCTTCTCCTTCTCATTCTCCTTCTTCTTCTGCTTCTTCTTCTGCTTCTCCTTCCCCTTCTCCTTCTCCTTCTTCTTCTGCTTCTCCTTCTTCTGCTTCTGCTTCTGCTTCTGCTTCTGCTTCTCCTTCTCCTTCTCCTTCTCCTTCTCCTTCTGCTTCTGCTTCTCCTTCTCCTTCTCCTTCTCCTTCTCCTTCTCCTTCTCCTTCTCCTTCTCCTTCTCCTTCTCCTTCTCCTTCTCCTTCTCCTTCTCCTTCTCCTTCTCCTTCTCCTTCTCCTTCCTCTTCTCCTTCTCCTTCTCCTTCTTCTTCTGCTTCTCCTTCCCATTTTCCTTCTCCTTCTCCTTCTCCTTCTCCTTCTCCTTCTCCTTCTCCTTCTTCTTCTGCTTCTGCTTCTCCTTCTACTTCTCCTGCTTCTTCTGCTTCTCCTTCCCCTTCTCCCTCTCCTTCTCATTCTTCTTCTGCTTCTCCTTCTCCTTCTGCTTCTGCTTCTCCTTCTCCCGCTCCTTCTCCCTCTCCTTCTCCTTCTCTCTCCCACTTCTTCTCCTTCTCCTTCTCCTATTCCCTCTTCATCTCCATCTACTTATCCCACTCCTTCTCCCACTCCCTTCCCCTCTCCTTCTCCTTCAAGCTCTACTTTTGCTCTCTCCCTCTCAGTTTCTCTCGTTCTTTCCTATAGTGTCCCTATTCTCTCTCTCTCTAGCTCTACCTCTATCTTTCTCTTTCAAATGATGTCTCTCTCTTGCCTCGTGTTGTATTTTTGTCAGTCCGTCAGTCTGTCTTCCTCCTTCTCTCTCTTCCTCCATCAGGTCTTCCTCCTTCTCTCTCTTCCTCCATCAGGTCTTCCTTCTCTCTCTTCCTCCATCAGGTCTTCCTCCATCAGGTCTTCCTCCTTCTCTCTCTTCCTCCATCAGGTCTTCCTCCTTCTCTCTCTTCCTCCATCAGGTCTTCCTCCTTCTCTCTCTTCCTCCATCAGGTCTTCCTCCTCTCTCTTCCTCCATCAGGTCTTCCTCCTTCTCTCTCTTCCTCCATCAGGTCTTCCTCCTTCTCTCTCTTCCTCCATCAGGTCTTCCTCCTTCTCTCTCTTCCTCCATCAGGTCTTCCTCCTTCTCTCTCTTCCTCCATCAGGTCTTCCTCCTTCTCTCTCTTCCTCCATCAGGTCTTCCTCCTTCTCTCTCTTCCTCCATCAGGTCTTCCTCCTTCTCTCTCTTCCTCCACCAGGTCTTCCTCCTTCTCTCTCTTCCTCCACCAGGTCTTCCTCCTTCTCTCTCTTCCTCCATCAGGTCTTCCTCCTCTCTCTTCCTCCATCAGGTCTTCCTCCTTCTCTCTCTTCCTCCATCAGGTCTTCCTCCTTCTCTCTCTTCCTCCACCAGGTCTTCCTCCTTCTCTCTCTCCCTCCATCAGGTCTTCCTCCTCTCTCTTCCTCCATCAGGTCTTCCTCCTCTCTCTTCCTCCATCAGGTCTTCCTCCTCTCTCTTCCTCCACCAGGTCTTCCTCCTTCTCTCTCTTCCTCCACCAGGTCTTCCTTCTCTCTCTTCCTCCATCAGGTCTTCCTCCTTCTCTCTCTTCCTCCATCAGGTCTTCCTCCTTCTCTCTCTTCCTCCATCAGGTCTTCCTCCTTCTCTCTCTTCCTCCATCAGGTCTTCCTCCTTCTCTCTCTTCCTCCACCAGGTCTTCCTTCTCTCTCTTCCTCCACCAGGTCTTCCTCCTTCTCTCTCTTCCTCCATCAGGTCTTCCTTCTCTCTCTTCCTCCATCAGGTCTTCCTCCATCAGGTCTTCCTCCTTCTCTCTCTTCCTCCATCAGGTCTTCCTCCTTCTCTCTCTTCCTCCATCAGGTCTTCCTCCTTCTCTCTCTTCCTCCATCAGGTCTTCCTCCTTCTCTCTCTTCCTCCATCAGGTCTTCCTCCTCTCTCTTCCTCCATCAGGTCTTCCTCCTTCTCTCTCTTCCTCCATCAGGTCTTCCTCCTTCTCTCTCTTCCTCCATCAGGTCTTCCTCCTTCTCTCTCTTCCTCCATCAGGTCTTCCTCCTTCTCTCTCTTCCTCCATCAGGTCTTCCTCCTCTCTCTTCCTCCACCAGGTCTTCCTCCTTCTCTCTCTTCCTCCATCAGGTCTTCCTCCTCTCTCTTCCTCCACCAGGTCTTCCTCCTTCTCTCTCTTCCTCCATCAGGTCTTCCTCCTCTCTCTTCCTCCACCAGGTCTTCCTCCTTCTCTCTCTTCCTCCACCAGGTCTTCCTCCTCTCTCTTCCTCCACCAGGTCTTCCTCCTTCTCTCTCTTCCTCCACCAGGTCTTCCTCCTTCTCTCTCTTCCTCCATCAGGTCTTCCTCCTTCTCTCTCTTCCTCCATCAGGTCTTCCTCCTTCTCTCTCTTCCTCCATAAGGTCTTCCTGCCAGTGGTGATGGTAGCCCAGCTCTACAACACTAATCCTGTGGGAAGTGAAGTCTAGGCTCTTGTGGGGCGGCTGGGAGTGGATTTATAAGAGAAACACCAGTAAGCCTCTTCCCCCTGTATTAATGGCAGATTAGAGTGTTGCTCAGAGTTAAGTCGACAAACACAGACACTGCAGGGCTGGCGGGCAGGCAAGGGCGAGCAGGTGTCTAAACAGGCCAGTACAGGAGCAGGGTGGAGGTGTGCAGAGCTGAGAGTAGTTTAGAGTAAGCAATGTGTCAGTTATCAGACAGAGGAGGGATGAGAACAGCCATAGCGTACTCACTGTTAAATGAATCATTTTGTTGTATATAATTGTATTTTTTATAAGAGGAAAAAGAGACTCTGTCAACAATCCAGCATGGGCCAATGGCTGTAAAAAGAATGGGCAAAACCATCGATCACGTGACTCCATTCATTCCTATAGGACGAGTCAATAGCGCACGGCACGCTCAGTTTGAGCTACTCCAGGAATTGACTTTGCAGGCTAAAGAGACTGGACAACCCAAGGGGCACAAAGGGAAAAAAACTAAATTAGAAAGAAACACAGGAAACCACCCCTAAGGCACAACTTTGCCCGCAGCACTGTTGTGCTGTCTCTACACATCCAGACGTTCCTGTCTGTCGGCCCACATATTCTCATCCACATCACACCGGATATTTTCCCTTCCAATGCAACGTGGAAAGAATCTTTTGGAATGCCTTATCCATCCCCTACAGGCGTCTACTGTGATGTCCTCTCATGCTGCATCCATTGCAGCCAGCAGGGTCATCTGTGTGTGTGGCTGACGATTGTACACCTTCCACCTCCATGCTGAAAATAACTCCTCAATTGGGGTAAGGAATGGTGAATAAGGTGGGAGGAATTCTATGAGCATCCTCGGGTGGGTCACAAACCATTGCCTTATGATGTTTGATCGATGGAAACTCACATTATCACAAATGACCACATACTTTGGCAAATCCTCTCTAAACAGACCCCTCTCATCATCAGGGATGAGAGCCCTGTAGAGAGTCTCTAAAAAGTTGAGTAGATGCTGGGTGTTGTATGGCCCTATAAGGGGGATATGGGTTAGGACACCATGCTCCGAAATAGCAGCACACATGGTGATATTTCCTCCCCATTGGCCTGGCAAATCCACAGTAGCTCTGTGACCGAGGATATTCTGACCACGCCTTCTTCATTTGGTCAGGTTGAAGCCAGCCTCATCCAGGTATATAAAGTTGTGAGAGGGTTCACTTGATTCCAACTCCATTATACGCTATATCCCAGAACACACAGTTGAATTTGTTTTGGTAAGGAAGAGTGACATAAAATGTTCCTTCCACAGCAATGGAAATGTGTGCAGTTTATGCTTACTGTACTATGTATCGCTATAAAATGTTGCTGTAAAGTAGTTACATAGAGTATATTTCTGTATGCTGTGAAATACAAGTGGACTACTGTATTATGAAGCATTGTAGGAAGTATACAGTATACTGCTTATATACAGTAACAGTGCACTGTACATTGGTGGACATACCTGTTCTCTCTTCGAAACGTTTGAACTATTGAGGACACGGTTGATCTCCCAATATTTGGCTGCACCCTTCGACCCGCCTCAGTCATTGTAAGGCCATGATTGACAACATGGTCTACAATAGTGGCCCTTATGTCATCAGATATGCGCCTATGTCCTCTTCTGCCTCTTCCTCTGTTTTGCCTTCCACCACAAATCCTTGCTCCTCTTCTTCCTCGTCTTGGCTGTTGACCCTGTTCGTTTCCTGGTCCATCCATTATTGGAAAGTTGCAACTCTGTGTTGTGGTCTGTCTATACAGTGGGGGAAAAAGTATTTGGTCAGCCACCAATTGTGCAAGTTCTCCCACTTAAAAAGATGAGAGAAGCCTGTACAGAAAACGTTTGACCTCTGTCATTGCCAACAAAGGGTATAGAACAAAGTATTGAGATAAACTTTTGTTATTGACCAAATACTTATTTTCCACCATAATTTGCAAATAAATTCATTACAAATCCTACAATGTGATTTTCTGGATTTTTTTTCTCATTTTGTCTGTCATAGTTGAGGTGTACCTATGATGAAAATTACTGGCCTCTCTCATCTTTTTAAGTGGGAGAACTTGCACAATTGGTGGCTGACTAAATACTTTTTTGCTCCACTGTATATGCTTGCCAATTGATTCTTCATGAGATGCACCTTTGAGCAATTTAGACAACTGGTTGATTGTTGGTTGAACTAACACTTTCCATTCCTTCATGAGTGAGGGTCAATTTCACCTGCATGATTCATCAATTCACATTTTTGTACAAAAGGTCTAATAGAAATGTGTAAAACTATGCTTGACAGCTTATGACAAATAGTTCAACAATTTTGCATGTAATGGCTTATGCAAGGAACTAATGACTAGATGTTTTGAGGGGTAAGACTATTCAAAAGAGAACCATCTACTATATTTTGATCAACATAACATGAGCAATTGATAATGTGGAAAAAAGCTGACACTTGTACATTATTACATTTACATTTACATTTAAGTCATTTAGCAGACGCTCTTATCCAGAGCGACTTACAAATTGGTGCATTCACCTTATGACATCCAGTGGAACAGCCACTTTACAATAGTGCATCTAAATCTTTTAGGGGGGGGGGTGAGAAGGATTATCAATTATCAATTGCAATTTGTCAAAAGGAATAAGAAATTGCTTTAATGATGTGCACAAGTGACTAGATGATTTGGAATTTGTACAAGTTGTATCAAGAATTGCACTTTTGATCTAAGAAATGCACCAAAGCGACTGAGAAAAACTGTAAAAGAATACACCTGAGTGTAACGCTCGTTGGAAGAAGTGGACCAAGATGCAGCGTGGTAAGTGTTCATGCTTTATTTCAACTGAACACTGAAGGCTACACAGAGCTAACAAAAAAACAACATAACACAACCTAAGGTGGCAAAACAGGCTGCCTAAGTATGATTCCCAATCAGCGACAACGATAGACAGCTGTCCCTGATTGAGAACCATACCCGGCCAAAACATAGAAACACAAAACCTAGAAATAAAGAACATAGAATGCCCACCCAAATCACACCCTGACCAAACCAAAATAGAGACATAAAAAGCTCTCTACGGTCAGAGCGTGACACTGAGCCATGTCAGATACAGAGTTGAAATGAATTCAATTTTGAGTTTGCATCGCAATATTACACTTTATATACATCCCAAAAGACTGAAGTATAACAAAACTATTTGATATAGAAACATTGGAATTTCATTGTAAAGAAAAAATATTAAATTTGAATAACAATGAAATTATGAAAAATATTAATAGCATTCCACCCATGAGGCCAAAGAGGGCACTTTTGGTAATTGACTACAGGAAAGGGCTATAAGATATGTAGTTTTGGTTCACATGTCTCTGTTTGTACAATAGTACAGTCAGAAGGACTAAACCAGAAAGATGATCAAATTCACTCTGTGCTGTGACTGAACTAACCTAATTTGTCAGGTGAGGCAGAACCCTGGGTCTCTGTCTCTGTCTCTGTCTCTGTCTCTGTCTGTCTCTCTCTCTGTCTCTCTCTCTGTCTCTGTCTCTGTCTCTGTCTCTGTCTCTCTCTCTCTCTCTCTCTCTCTCTCTCTCTCTCTCTCTCTCTCTCTCTCTCTCTCTCTGTCTCTGTCTCTCTCTCTCTCTCTGTCTCTGTCTCTGTCTCTGTCTCTGTCTCTGTCTCTGTCTGTCTCTCTCTCTGTCTCTCTGTCTATGTCTCTCTCTCTGTCTCTGTCTCTGTCTCTGTCTCTGTCTCTGTCTCTGTCTGTCTCTGTCTGTCTCTCTCTCTGTCTCTCTCTCTGTCTCTCTCTCTGTCTCTCTCTCTCTCTCTCTCTCTCTCTCTCTCTCTCTCTCTCTCTCTCTCTCTCTCTCTCTCTCTCTCTCTCTCTCTCTCTCTCTCAATTCAATTCAATTCAATTCAATTCAAGGGCTTTATTGGCAT